>NC_053489.1:557574238-557606929 GCF_905171775.1 Rana temporaria
GTGTGGGCCCCATTGGTTTTTTATCCATCGATGAAAAAACTAGGAACTTGTTTTAAAATTATCTGATGGTTAAAAAACTGATAGAAAAAAACGATCGTCTGTCCATCGGTTGAAAAAATGCACGCATGCTCAGAATCAAGTCGACGCATGCTTGGAAGCATTGAACTTCATTTTTCTTAGCACGTTGTGTTTTACGTCACTGCGTTCTGACACGATCGTTTTTTTTAACCAATGGTGTGTAGGCACGACTGATGAAAGTCAGCTTCATCGGATATCTGATGAAAAAATCCCTCAGACCGTTTTCATTGGATGAACCGATCGTGTGTACAGGGCATTAGTGTAAAGGGCCCCTGCAGCACTGCAGATAGAAGAAGGAAGACATAACTGCTTGGTTACTCTAGCTATGGTTTAGTGTCCCTCCCTTTCTCTTTCTCACTATTGATTCCTGAGTAATAACATACAGGCAAAGAAACCAATATTCAGCCTGGAAAAGTGAGGTGTAGAAGGAAATTAAGCTGCTTCTATGGTAACTAAGCAGCACATGCTTCCTCCTAATGCTGTAGATGTCATTTCCATTTCAGAGGGTGGTAAAGCCTGCTGCACATGTGAAAGAAACATTAATGCTTTGTCCACAAGCGCATGTTGCGGGAACACGCACAAAATGTTGCACTTTCCTGCAATGCACAAAAACTGAATGAATGAAAAATGAATTAATTTTACAAACCTGCGCACATTGATGTGTGCCAAAACGCAGTACTATGCGCTTTGGTGCGGCACGATTTGTAAAATGGTGCATGTCCCTTTTCTATTATGCATTTCTTGTGCATAGGGCAGTCCAATAAAATTAATTGGCTGCCCTAAATGCGACACGCGGAAAAGCGCGGAAACGGTCGGTCACACCTCCGGGTGTTAACGGCGCCCAAGGGTCTATTTAATTAGAAAAAAGTAAATTAAAAAAAGACATGTAAGTGAATAAAATTGGAAAAAGTTAGATTGGAGAGCATGCAACCCCGCGCGGGATTGCGCTGATTCTTTCTTATGTTTTATGTGATCTCATTGTGTATATGGGTGTTGTAACGCAGTAAAACAACATTTCATCTGTCTCGTTTAATCTGTGAAAACGCCGGTCCCACCTACTATGTACGCATTCTGCTGGATCCAGGAAGAAGCTGTCCACGTTATTTTTCTTTCTTTCATTTCTGTGTTCTACATGATTGGACAGATCTATGACCTTTTCAGAAATCTGATGTTTAGATAAAAGTTGCCAGGCAACCGATGAAACGTATGCTTTCAATAGTAATCCGTTTGTCAGCGAACAATGTGAATAACTAGGGAAAAAAAAGTACGAAGATACAAAAAAAATACAAAAGTACTTTGAAAATGAAAGTCTGTAGGCAGAGCTTTGAGTGTTATTGTACTATAGTAAAAGCGCTAGTGGTTTTACGAGTGTGATTAGCGTCATCCAACGCAAATTATATAGTAAATCTATTAAAAAATGGTCCTACACGTTTTTTTTTTTTACCTTAACCACTTCAGCTCCGAGCCTATTTTTCAAACTTTTTTTTTTTTTGCTAGAAAATTACTTAGAACCCCCAAATATTATATACTTTTTTTCTAACACCCTAGAGAATAAAATGGCAGTCGTTGCAATACTTTTTGTAATGCCGTATTTGCGCAGTGGTCTTACAAGCGCACTTTTTTTTCTTTCTTACGCTAGTGGTCAGTGTAGTGCCCCTCTTACAATGGTGAGCACTGTAGTGTGTCTTACATCGGTGGTCAGTGTAGTTCCCTTCTTACATTGGCAGTAAGTGTAGTTCTCCTCTTACATTGGTGGTCAGTGTAGTTCCCCTCTTACGTTGGTGGTCAGTGTAGTTCCCCTCTTACATTAGTGTTCAGTGTAGCTCCACTCTTACATTGGTGGCCAGTGCAGTTCCCCCTATTACATTAGTGTTCAGTGTAGTTCCCCTCTTACATTGGTGGCCAGTATAGTTCCCCTCTTGCATTAGTGATCAATGGAGTTCCCCTCTTACATTGGTGGTCAGTATAGTTCCCCTCTTGCATTAGTGATCAATGGAGTTCCCCTCTTACATTGGTGGTCAGTATAGTTCCCCTCTTGCATTAGTGATCAATGTAGTTCCCCTCTTACATTAGTGGTCAGTGTAGTTCCCCTCTTACATTAGTGGTCAGTGTAGTGCTCCTCTTACATAAGTGGTCAATATAGTGCTCCTCTTACATTAGTGGTCAGTATAGACCTTTAGCCAGAATACACTATATCAGTCATACAGGAAGCGCCTTGTTTTCATTGAGTGGATTCATAGGGGTTTTCTTTGCCTCAAACATTTGCAGAGCCGTCACAAATAATTGCCATAATCTGTCTATCATGTTTATTATCTTTGATTATCTGCTTCATCTCGTAGCCATAATGCAGTCTTTTCCTGACTGAGATATTTTTAGGGAAAATATTGCATTATGACCACTAGATGGAGCTGATGATCATAGGAAATAAACATTTTAGCACATTCATGCCTAAGCCTTTTTCTGACACTTGTTGCTTACAAGTTAAAATCATTTTTTTTTTTGCTAGAAAGTTACTAAGAAACCCCAAACATTATATATATATATATATATATATATATATATATATATATATATATATATATATATATAATTTGGCAGGGACACTAGAGCTGCATAAGGCGGTGCGACGGGGGAAAGGGGGGACGTCTCCTCCCACTGCTTGTGTTATTGATTGAGCGGCATCGATTGTTACCATAAGAGCCCTTTCACACTGGCAGCGCCCGAAAAACGCTAAAACTAGCGTCGCTTTACCATCGTTTTTCAAATGCTTTTAACCCCCCGCTAGAGGCCGAATCAATAATTGCTTTTAATGGGAAGGGGCGCTTTAGGAGGGGTGTATACACCCCTCCTAAAGCGCCTCAAAAAAGCTGCTTCTAGGACTTTTTTTGACTTCCTGCCAGCACAGCGCCCCAGTGTGAAAGCACTCGGGCTTTTACACTGGGATTGCAGATGAGGCTTTTTTTCAGGCGCTTTACAGGCGCCATTTTTAGCGCTAAAACGCCTGAAAAACGCATCCAGTGTGAAAAGGGTCTAAGAAAGGCAACTGTCGGCACTAAAAAAAGAAAAACCGGTAGCGGGGTGATTCCTGCTGGCATCACCCCGGTACAACCCCTTGAAGCCAAAGGCCACATATTTGCGTTACTTTGGCGTGAAGGGGTGAGACCGTTAGACTGATTACAGTGATTATTTGTGAGCAATTTTTTTTTTTATTATAATTAAACCCCATTAATTTGCATTGTAAAAGAGCAATAAAACGCAACCACTGTGATGCACTGCAGAGCAGGAAGCAGAGTCTGCATACGTAATTAACAAATATTGTTGCCCCCATGTACCTATATGATTACTAATTGGGTATATAAAGTTGTTAAACATTATCGCATATTGGTAATATTTACAACAAGCATGTTAGCCCGAAAAATGAATTATTCCTATACCTTTTAGTTTAACAAGCCAGTGAGAACGATGGCAAAGTAGTATGTAGTCACCTTGTGTCACCTTCCTTCAGTTGGGAGCCGTCACATAACAGAGAGATGATATGTGGCTGACAGAGGTGAGCGTCATTTTGCTCTTGGCCTTATTAAAGAATGATGTGTATGATCATAGTTCCAGTATATAGGGACCGACCTATGGAAATTGGAAGTGAACAGGATAATGCGTATGTAGGATTTCAGGTGGCCTTATCAAAGCGCACATTTTCCAGAAGTACGTGATTTAGGGCTTTGCTTATCCCTTTATGATGTCACATACGTCGGCGTGTATTGCACAGCAGTGCAGAAAATAATTGCATCTAGGGCGGAATTGTCAGCCCGAGTGTTAGAGAGAAATACTAGACTTTGGATGTGAACGATGGAGGGGGGAGTGGATGTATTGAGCTCTTTGGTGTTCGCTGTGTTTGAACCTGACACCGTGTTTTATTTCCTGTTTGAGAGCAAAGCGAGGTGCTGCCATTTTATTTCATTGGATAGGAAGCCGCGCGTTATTAAGATCTAAGGAGACACAATAGAGCTAGCATTTGTCATATTATTTGTAGCATATGAATTAAGCTCCAAACATTTTCAGTTTAACCTTTGTGGATGATGTCGGGCTTGCAGTAAATTGTAAAGCGCGGCTGATCACTTCAGCCATGATGTATAGGCGTGTGGCAGAGGAAAGTCGATAGGAATCATAGCTGTCTGACACCAGCGTGCACATCAACGCTGCATATCTTGGTTAGAGGAGACCTGAGCTCTTCTGATTGCTGGAAACTACAACACAGGAGCTAAATGTATCCATTCCTGCACTCCGCTGCTCCGCCGCTTTATCTTACCGCGTGGAAATAAGATCGCCTTAATGACATTTGACTATAATGTGCCAGCGCCTTGTTTGACTCCTAATGTTACCAGGATGAAATGTGACTGATTATCTTCGTTGTCTCTCTGATGATGATTATCATTATACCCTTTGCTTGTATTTGAATCATAGATCATAAAATTTCATCGAAAAATAAATTAAAAGACGACTTCAGTAAACACTAATTTTTTAGCAGTGAAACATGGCACCCTAGTCATTTACAAAAAAATACCCACTGCCCCCAACTATGACTGGTCTTTGTAGCAAGGGGCACTGGAATGGCAACGTATATCAAGCAAATAGAATGGGATTTCCAAGCTCAAACTTACCAACCGGCCAGCTAGCACCGTAGTCATTTACAAAGTTTTATGATAATACAAAAAAAAAAAAATATATATATATATATATATATATATATATATACACACGCACACGCATATCCACACACACATACACACACTATATTACTAAGTATTGGGACAGCTGCCTTTACACACATATAAACTTTAATGGCATCCCATGCTTAGTCCGTAGGGTACAATATTGAGCTGGTCCACCTTATCAACTCTTCTGGGAAGGCTGTCCCCTGGGTTTAGGAGTGTGTCTATAGGAATGTTTGACCATTCTTCCAGAAGAGAGGTCAGCATTGATGTTGAATGAGAAGGCCTGGCTCGCAGTCTCTGTTCCAATTCATCAAAAGTGTTCTATCGGGTTGAGGTCAGGACTTTTGCTCATCCATGTCTTTAGGGTGGGTCAACTTAATTTTGAACCCTAGGGACTAAGATTGGAATGCCATTAAAGTTCATGTGTGTGTAAAGGCCATTATATTCTGTAGGGGGCTGTACACAGCATCTGCGGCCCCCAGGCTTTACAGTATTTTCCCACTAAATATATATATTTTTTTCTCTGCATGTGTTCACATAAGTGTAATTCACAAATTATAGTTTGATCATTTTTATGTATTACTTCTATCTGAAGTAGCTGGTTGGTCCTGCCACTCTCATATCTTTCTGGTTCTAAGCCAAACACAGAAGCTGATCTGTGCTTGTGTGGTCAGTTTTCATAATTTGTCTGGCCATTCAGAGATACAGGACACTGTGCAGACCCACAGCATATCTCTGTTGGGACTATTTGTTCAGCCACTACGCCCCCTCCTCCTCCAAATCACAGCCTGCCTCTGCCACACATCCCTCCCAATCACATTATGCCTCTGTCACACACCCCTCCCAATCTCAGCCTGACTCTGGCACCCCCCCTCCCAATCACATTCTGCCTCTGTCACACACCCCTCCCAATCACATTATGCCTCTGTCACACACCCCTCCCAATCTCAGCCTGACTCTGGCACCCCCCCTCCCAAACACAGCCTGACCCTGGCACACCCCCCCCCCCCCCTCCCAATCACAGCCTGACTCTGGCACCCCCCCTCCCAATCACATCCTGCCTCTGGAACACACCCCCTTCCAATCATAGCTTGCCTCTGGCACACACCCCCTTCCAATCACAGCCTGACTTTGGCACACACCCCCTCCCAATCACAGCCTGACTCTGTCATACACCCCCTCTTAATCACAGCCTGCCTCTGGCACACACACCCTCACAATCACAGCCTGCCTCTGGCACACACCCCTTCCAATCACAGCCTGCCTCTGGCACACACCCCCTCACAATCACAGCCTGACTCTGGCACACACCCCTTCCAATCACAGCCTAACTTTGGCACATACCCTTTCCAATCACAGCCTGACTCTGGCACACACCCCCTCACAATCACAGTCTGCCTCTGGCACACACCCCCTCACAATCACAGCCTGCCTCTGGCACACACCCCCTCACAATCACAGCCTGACTATGGCACACACCCTTTCCAATCACAGCCTGACTCTGGCACACACCCCTTCACAATCACAGCCTGCCTCTGGCACACACCCCCTCACAATCACAGCCTGACTATGGCACACACCCTTTCCAATCACAGCCTGACTCTGGCACACACCCCTTCACAATCACAGTCTGCCTCTGGCACACACCCCCTCACAATCACAGCTTGCCTCTGGCACACACCCCCTCACAATCACAGCCTGACTATGGCACACACCCTTTCCAATCACAGCCTGACTCTGGCACACACCCCTTCACAATCACAGCCTGCCTCTGGCACACACCCCCTCACAATCACAGCCTGACTATGGCACACACCCTTTCCAATCACAGCCTGACTCTGGCACACACCCCCTCACAATCACAGCCTGCCTCTGGCACACACCCCCTCACAATCACAGCCTGCCTCTGGCACACACCCCCTCACAATCACAGCCTGCCTCTGGCACACACCCCCTCACAATCACAGCCTGCCTCTGGCACACACCCCCTCACAATCACAGCCTGGCTTTGGCACACACCCCTTCGAATCACAGATTGCCTCTGGCACACACCCCTACCAATCAAAACCTGTTATGTGTCTGCACAGTGTCCTGTAACCCCACCCCCACTAGCAGGAAAACGAGATGCATGGTCACATGACAGAACTTTTTAACCTTGTTAAAAAAGGTATGAAAGATAATTTCTGAAACTAGTAATGAAGACTGCATAGCTCTAATTGTATTAAGAAGTGTTTATAATATAGTTTGTTCACAACTACTTTAATGTCCAATTTGTCACTAATTTTTGTATGAATAGAAAATGAAGGTTATTGTTGTGCTTGGCAGTTTTGTGTTACTATTTTTGTTTATGGTGTGTTCTGTAAGCATAATGTGCTATGAACATCATTAAAGGCAGAATAACATAGCTTGGCGCTGCTACAGATAGGCAACATTAGTGATATAAACTGCTTTTATATTCATGATCTTGCATTAACACCTCTTATCCTGAGCTGAAGCCCCTACCATCTAATGACAACTCACAGTGCAAATAGAAATACTTGTACATTTATAATAACTGTTACATGTGTTAAATAAAAAATTACAGATAATAACGCATTTATTTTTCTGTATAAAGTTCATTTCAGCACAGTGGTTTAATTTTAAAAGTACCTATATCTTGTTAATGCTGCTTTTCAGTTAAGTACAGCATGTGCGTTAGCTCAACTGGAGAGAATTGCCTGTTTTGATTATTTATTTTATTTGAAGTATGAAAAATCCAGAATCTGAGTTGCTGGCCGGTTGCGGCTGGACAACGTATTATCTATTTTTATCTGCCTGTTACCTTTTACAACATATTATCAATAAAAATGTTTATTGGGGGAAAAAAAGCCATAAACTACCTTTTTCATAGGACTCCCCAAATAGATTTTGTGACCGTATTTGGGGTCCTGATCCTTTGATTGAAATGGCCAACTCTTTTCATTCAAGATTTAACAGCTTAGTGCAAAGCAGAAATTTTGTAAAAAAAAAAAAAAAAAACTGTAGCAAATGTCGGCTTTGAACGTTGTTAAATAAAAGGCTGCATTCTGATTGGCTGAGACATTCTTCTTTTGCCTTGTGTAGATAAGTGTGATATGTGAATAAAAGCAATGGCCCAGATTCTCGTAGATCGGCGTAAAACCTGTACGGGCGTAACGTATCTGATTTACGTTACGCCGCCGCAAGTTTTTCAGGCAAGTGCTTTGTTCACAAAGCACTTGCGTGTAAAGTTGCGGCGGCGTAACGTAAATCACCCGGCAGAATTCAAATTTGGCGGGTAGGGGGCGTGTAGCATTTAAATGAAGCGCGTTCCCGCGCCGAACGAACTGCGCATGCGCCATCCCTAAAATATCCCAGGGTGCATTGCTCCAAATGACGTCGCAGGGACGTCATTGGTTTCGACGTGAGCGTAAATGGCATCCAGCCCCATTCACAGACGACTTACGCAAACGACGTAACTTTTCAAATTTCGGCGCGGGAACAACGGCCATACTTAACATTGGTTGCGCCTCATATACCCAGGGGCAACTTTACGCCGGGACAAGCCTAACGTAAACGTCGTAACTTTACTGCGTCAGCCGCGCGTACGTTCGGGAATTCGCGTGTCTAGCTAATTTGCATACTCGACTGGGAAAACGACGGAAGCGCCACCTAGCGGACAAAAAGAGACTTACGCCTGTCGGATCTAATGGATATCTATGCGTAACTGATTCTAAGAATCAGTCGCATAGATACGACGGCCCGATTAGGACTTACGACGGCGTACATGGCGCTGCGCCGTCGTAAGCCCTTTGAGAATCTGGGCCAATGTGTATAGCTTTAGTGGATGTCTTTTGGCATAAATAATGGAGGCAACTGGTTTACAATGGTTTGTAATAGCTCTCCTTCTTCCAACCTTGACAGCTACTTACCCTTCCCCCCCTGTACCTGCCTAACCCTTAAAGCGGAGTTCCACCCTAAAGTGGAACTTCCGCTTTAAGCACTCCTCACCCCCTTACATGACACATTTGGCATGTATTTTGTTTTTTTTGGGGGGGGGGGAGTTGGGTTCGGTAGGAGTGGGACTTCCTGTCCCACTTCCTCCTTCCGCCCAGGGACCGCCTCGGCAACTTTTCTTCTTGCCTTAGGCGGCCCCTCCCTTTAGGCGATCTCCATGGCCACGTGATAGGTCCCAGGAGATCGCCTGTCCATTCACAGAGCGCAGCGCGACACGCACATGTGCCGTGAGTGCCCGGCCATGAAGCCGAAAGCTGTCACAGCCGTGTGCCCACACTATGAATGGAGGCGCAGGGGGCAGAGGGGGGAGAGGAGCGGAGCTCCGGGCGGCTGCATTGCTGGACAGTGGAGCAGGTAAGTGTCTGTTTATTAAAAGTCAGCAGCTACACTTTTTGTAGCTGCTGACTTTTAATAAACACCAAAAGGCTGGAACTCCGCTTTAAGGCTCCACTGCAGGATCAATGCCCACCAGGAATGATAAAAGGTGCATGCTTCCCACACCTGCCCTCCTCTTCCAGCTCACCATTTGGATGTATATATAGGGAGCAGGGCAGAATATGGAGAAAAAGAGAGGGCATTACATAAGATAAACGATGCCCTTGTATGAGGGTTGTTAAACATTTAGATTCAGACAGTGTGAGGGAGAGGTATGCATTATGTAAGGCATCCAGCCTCAAATAGTTTGAGCAAATTATGAGCAAGTTAGTCTTTGTTATATTGTTTTTGGCGCCGCTCAGAGTTGAAAAGCATATCCCTGTTTCCCAGAGCATGGGGTACAGGCTTATCCTTATACCAATCCTAGTAAGTGTGAAGAGGAGAGGATTGCCGCTACTCCTGACCAGTCCAGGGGAATAAACGATAAACAGCAGCCTCAACCTACATGTCTCCACCAAGCCACATGTACTGATGCATTTCGCTCCGATGACTAAACCCTGGTGGGTGGGACAATATGCATCAAAGCATGTGGTTTGGTGGAGACACGTAGGTTGAGGCTGCTTCTTATCATTTGTTCACCTGGGCTGGTCGGGAGTAGCGGTGATCCTTTCCTCATTATTTGAGCAAACTAGATGTGCTGATGAGGAATATTTCCACAAAGTGGCTGGTTTGTATGAAAGTTCATGTTTGCACAGATTATTTTTGCTTGGTTGGTTTGGCACCTGTGCTGTATGCTCCTATCTATTCGATTTTGGCCTTCACCCTTGGTGCCAGATCTGGTGCATTCAGGCGACCTGGGCTCAAGAATAAAATGTGGTAGGTGGCCCAGCTTGCCTTGTATGGTAACTTGGAACAGTAGTAGCTAGACTTTATACGCAGTGTTCCACATCCATGCCAACTTTTTATTAAAGTAGAAGTACAGCCAAAGCTTGTTTGGCTGTACTTCTGTGGATCACAGGAGTGCAGATTGTTGACTGAAGCTGAGTCAGTCCAGTTTTTGGCAAGATCGTGACTATATGGTTGGGATCTGCCAACATGCCTGGACCAGGACCTGGCTCAGGCTCTCACCAGCTTCTCCCACCCCTCCACAGCCCAGCACTCCAGAAAGCGAGGGAAGGTGGGAAGAGCAAAGAGCTGCTGACTGACAGTCACTAGCTCTCTGCTCAGGGAGCTGTGAGAATCGAGTGATCGGCGGTGTTTGTTCGCTCGGTTCTCAGTGTTGGAGCCGGCGAGGGACAGATGCAGCATCGGACATATGCTGCATCCATCTAGGTAAGTATGAAAAAATGATTCCCATACTTCGTTTAAAGAAGTTTTAATGGCAGAAGGTTTTTTATAAAAAGCCTTCTGTATGCAACAGCCACCCCAGCACCCCCCATCTCTCTCCAGCAATGTCAACAAATGTCTCGGCCACCTAAAACTCTCCCTCCTGAATGGCTGAGACACAGCAGCGGTGTCATTGGCTCCCACGGCTGTCAATCAAGGTTGGTTTGCCAATCAAGAGAGAGAGGGGCTGACCAGAAACTCTGTGTCTAAATGGACACTCGACAGGAGGGAGGGGCCAGGAGCAGCGGAGAGGGTCCAGTGAAGAGGAGGATCCAGGCTGTTCTGTGCAAAACCAACTGCACATATGAGGTAAGTAGAACGTGTTTGTTATTTAAAAAAAACTAGACTTTACAAGTACTAATTTCTCAGGTAACGGAACAGTTCCTAATACCTTCCTCCCATACTAAGGACAAGACAGACTTCTTATAGCTGTCAAGCTAACCATTTTCCATTCACCAAAAGACTCCTAAGCCTGATACGACAATAGTGTAAAGTTCATTTCCTATTTAAATTAGTTGTGGATATTGATTACATATTTCAAATCAGCCACTGCGGGGAAAAGCTTTCTCTTCTATACCAAGGCTAATGTGATGTTTTAAACGGCCTTAATATTTTCCGTTCTCCCTGTGTTTTTTTTTTTTCTTTAACATCAAAAGCATCTTCATTAAATCAGTGGGTTATAAATATATTTATCACACTTTGCTTCCCTTGAAAAAGAGTGAGAGAGAGAGAAAAAACCTCTGACTCCTAGCGTATGAATACATAATTGCAGGATTTCAAAGTGTCTTGTTAAGATGGAGCAAGGCTTTGGATATCAAATGCAGTTTTGCAAAAAAAAAAAAAAAGATTGCCATTTGGCTTTATTAAACTGGGATTTGAATGTTTGAAAAAACGCATTCAGGGAGGCATTTCTTTTGAAACAGAGGTAATATTCCACACATGCTACGTGCAAATTATTATTTTTGGAGATCTTTCATTTCGTATAAATAAACGTTGGAGACTGTACCTCAAAGAAATCTGTTGACTTTATGTGACTGTAGATGAATCGTACGCTTGGCGTTTGTAGTTCTTAGGGTGCTTGTATAGATGCATTTTCTACACTGAAATTGGACCAGTGTGAAATTAACGATGCCTAATGAGGCCATCGTTTTCTACTATCCATAGAATTGTTGTTGGAGCTACATTTTCAAATTTTCATTTATTATACCGGCAAACTTTAAGCTGTTCCATCTGTCATTGGGTAAAGCACAATTCTATTTAGTCTGGGTGTAAAAGGAGTGGTTATGTGGTTAAGGCGTTGTTCTACGGAGGACAAAGACTCAAATGTCTGATCGGTGGTATAGACTCGCTTCTGTCTAATGAATGCTTTGGTAATGTTTACCTTTGCTTTAACATCGTTTAAAATAATAATTTTGTCACTGACATTTGTCTGTTGGTTTAAGAAAACAAACTTTGATTGAGTTAATGGAATCAGTGCACATGCATATTTTTTTGTAAAAGAATGAGCTAAATTTTAAAGGGTTAGTTCATCTTAAAAAAAAAAAAAAATCCTTAATGCAGTCCACAATTATTCTATCATTTTTAACTAATCCAAATTTAAAAATATCCATTTATGCTCTTTCCATACCTGTAGGCCTTTTCGTGTGCAGAGTGAAGCCTGCCCCAAATGCTTTTTCACACCCTTAGAGCTGGTTCACACAGGGGCAACATGACTTATGCGCGACTTGGACACGACTTGAGGCGACTTACAACGCGACTTGAAGTCGCCTCTAGGACAGGGGACTTTGCCAGTGGCTTATCATGAGGGGGGAACTCCACACCAAATTTTAAATAAAAAACCGGCATCGGTTCCCCCTCCAGGAAAAAAACAGGCCCTTAGGTCTGGTATGGATTTTAAGGGGAACCCCTTACGCCAAAAAAATGGCATGGGGGTTCCCCCAAAATCCATACCAGACCCTTATCCAAGCACGCAGCCCGGCCGTCCGAAAAGGAGGTGGGAACGAGCGAGCGCCCCCCCTCCTGAACCGTACCAGGTCGCATGCCCTCAACATGCCCCCCACCCCAAAGTACCTTGTCCCCATGTTGATTAGAAATATGAACAAATAAAAACAAAATGCGATTTTGACTCTTAATATTCTATATTATGGTAACATATCATTTGAAAAAAAAAATCTGTAGGAGCCAGATGAATTCAAGCCCATCCAGCACAGAAATAGTGAATCATATACAAAGCAGATAAGGTAACACTGATACCGAGATGACCTTGACAAAGTGTAAATAATTTGATTTTAGCACACCTTGGCAGAAATGCATGCAGGGGTACATTATTTACACCCCTCTCCGTGAAAAAATTGGAAAGCGCTGCCCTGTGGTTAAAAAATTTAAGAAGTGTTGCTGTCTCACCAACTGCTGGAATATCAGCACATTGCCCCCTTCTTTTGTTCTAATAATTTACTTGCTACACACTGCTGAGGTGTATGCTGAGCTGCGTATTGAATTTTTCACAATCGCTGAGTCCCTTCCTTCCAGAGTTTATAATCAGATTTTCAGGTACACAGAGATAAAGTAACTTGTACATGTAGCTGACTGTAATTCAAACCGAACTGGCCTGATTTATAGGTTGAAGACTTTAAAGGCTGCGCTTAAAGGACTAGTACAGCTAAAAGACCGATGCTGCTCACATAAAGAAGTGTGTAGAATTCAGTAGTGTGATGGACTTTTGTGTTTTACAGCCTAAAGAAAAATATTTTTGGTTTTATATACCGCAGCCCTCAAAAAATCCACTCACCTGCTCGCATTTTGAGAGGGGGCGAGTGTGGGTTGCCTGGGAATGGGGGGGGGGCGAGCACCGCCATTGGCCCGGGTTGTATTGCCTTTGTCCCAGCGATCGTAGGGGAGGAGAGAGGAGAGCCGCTGCCGCTGCTGCCTGGCTGATTAGAGCGCTGGGGAACATAACAGCCTTCATTACTATAGCTGTGTGTTTCCCCTCCGTGCTGTGTCATATACAGCCCCTCCCCCTTGTCCGGGCACTTTGATAGACAGATCCCCGTCCAATCCTGGGATGGTGATCTGTCTATCAAAGTTCCCCCGGGCTGAAACTGGGGGGGGAACACAGGCTGAAACTGGGGGGGAGGCTGAAACTGGGGGGGGAGGCTGAAACTGGGGGGGAACACAGGCTGAAACTGGGGGGACACAGGCTGAAACTGGGGGGGACACAGGCTGAAACTGGGGGACTCGGGCTGAACTGGGGACACAGGCTGCACTGAGGACCGGGACACATGCTGCATTGGCGGATACACAGGCTGCATTGGCGGACACGGGCTGCATTGGCGGACACGGGCTGCATTGGCGGACATGGGCAGTCTGCATTTTTGGGTATGGATAAAGTTGTTGTTAATATTTTTATAACTTAATTCTGCATAGAACATTTAAGTGTAATTTCATGAGATAATTTATGAGGGCGTGTTTAGGGGCGGGCTTAGGGGCAGGGTAGGGGTTGGGCGGGGCAACTGGTGGCGAGTAACCCTTGAGGCCTGGCTAGTAGCTCAGGACTTGAAATTTTGAGCCCTGATATACAGTACCTAAAAACATCTAAAAACATCTTAAAGTGTAAACATTTCACCAAAAAAAAAATGAAAAGGCAAAGTAAAATTCATCTCTTCCCCAGTAAAAGCAGCACATACAGTACACAAAAAAACACTGGTTAGGCACACATTTAACCCTTTGATCGCCCTAGATGTTTAACCCCTTCCCAGACACTGTCATTAGTACAGTGATCGTGGATAATTTTAGCACTGATCACTGTGTTAGTGTCACTGGTTCCCGCAAAGTATCAGTTCTAGTGTATATACCGTACAGGCGGTCCCCTACTTACAAACATGCGACTTACAAACGGAAGGAGACAACATCTACCCCTAGGAAGGAAATTCTCTCCTGTAAGGCCTTGTACACACGAGCAGACATGTCCGATGAAAAACGGTCCGCGGACCGTTTTCATCAGACATGTCTACTGGGAGCTTTTGGTCTGATGTGTGTACACACCATCAGACCAAAATCCCCGCGGACAGAGAACGCGGTGACGTAGAAGACACCGACGTTCTCTAACACGTGAGTTCAATGCTTCCACGCATGTGTCGAATCAATTTCGGGCCGCTGGTTATACGTCATAACCAGCGGACATGTCCGATGAGTCGTACTAACCATCGGACATGTGCGACGGACATGTTTCCAGCGGACAAGTTTTTTAGCATGCTAAGAAACTTTTGTCCGCTGGAAACCTGTCCGCTAGGCCGGAAAACTGTCCGCTAGGCCCTACACACGGTCGGGCATGTCCGCGGAAACTGGTCCGTGGACCAGTTTCAGTGGACATCTTCGGTCGTGTGTACGGGGCCTAAGAGTTAATATGGGAAAAAAGGTGTCCCACTGATGCTTTATCACCAATCCTTGTTTCCCTAATAACCCAACATTTTCAAAATCCAATTGTCATTGGGACAGAAAGTAAGGTGAAATCTTCTGAACAGGGGCAGAGACAGCAAAACAAATGTCACAGGGGTGTTAACCCTTCCCTATGCTATCCAATCTTAAAAATAGATTTATTGTCTGGAGCTACACTTAAAAAATGTACCTGTTCCAACTTACAAACTGATTCAACTTAAGAACAAGCCTACAGTCCCTATCTTGTTTGTAACCGGGGGACCGGGGTAGTTTGCAGATTCTATAACTTTTGCGCAAACCATTTTTTGTTTATAGTGCAACATTTTTTAAAACTGAGTGGTGATTAAATACCACCAAAAGAAAGCATTATTTGTGGAAGACAAATAACATACATTTTTTCTGTGTACAGTGTTGCATTACAGTGTAATTGTCAGTTGATGAAACGCAGTGCCGTATAGCAAAAAATGGCCTGGTCATCAAGGGGTATAAATCTTCCTGGAGGGCAAGTGGTTAATACGGCATTAAATTATCCCTTGCTGCTTTAGGGACCCTCCAGAGGTGTGACCAGTCCTGCAAAGTCTCATCTCTAAGGGGCTCCCAGTCGCAGTTGCAGTCCTGCCTGCAGAGGATCCAACCTCAACTAGAAGCACTAGAACTGGCAGGAGCAGGTGTAATGTAAGTAATGCAGTCTCTTCAGTTTCTCCTAAACCTAATGAGCATTAGGGGGAAAGACTACAAGGGCAGATTTTGTCTAACTCCAGGGGTTGAACTTTAACTTATAATGAACCAGTTTTTGCAGTTTATTGTCCATTATCTTCAGTTAATCAATAATTCATTGTTAAGAGCATGTAACCTTCCGAGATTTTAACAATGCAGAAGGGGCATCAGACACTGGTGTTAGACAAGATAATCCAACGTAAAGGTCAATTGGATCTATTGGAACAGAAATACACTGGCTATGATACATCTTCTTAAATGGATCTCCTATTTCTATGTTTAGAGACCCGCACTAAAACAAAAACCGGAGAGGTGTCTAGAGGAGTCAAGTCTATAATTACAGGGTAGAAACGAATGCCTTTGTCTCCTTAATCAATCATGTCTTTAATACCATCACAGAGATGAGACAAGTATTATTTATAGAAAAGACTTGCCACTAGCTGATCAATTCAGGTTGTCCGTTTGCCAGTGATAATTAACCACCTTGTAGCTATGAGAAGAGCACAAAGTAGGCTGCAGGTAACTGATATGCGTCAGGCTGGTTGGTGACACTGTATATTGTTTTATAGCACTATTATTGCTATGCTATAGAATAGATGGAACACAAGCTTAGTATGTTCATAGGATTTAATACATTTAAAAAAGTAAAAATGTTATAAGAAATATCTATAAAATATTTGGGTAAAGATGGGGTCATACACATGTGCATACACACGTACACATGCAAGAATACACAAATATTGCCTGAATAGCCTTTGAGAAGTTCTGTATATCTGCCCCTTCAGTGGCTGTTGTAGTTCTATCACTATATGCAAAGAGGGTGGAATTGTTGTGCTCTAAACTTCCACATCTTATGCCGCGTACACACGATCATTTTTCAGGTTGTAAAAAACGACGTTTAAAAAAAATGCAATTTAAAACGATCGTGTGTGGGCTTCAGAGCATTTTTCGGGTTCTGAAAGACGGGCACATTTTTTTTCCGAACATGCTCTATTTTTTCACGACTTTTTAAACGTTGTCGTTTTTCGGGTTGTAAAAAATGGACGTGTGTGGGCTTTAACGACGTGAAAAACTTGCGCATGCTCAGAAGCAAGTTATGAGACGGGAGCACTCGTTCTGGTAAAACTACCGTTCGTAATGGAGTAAGCACATTCATCACGCTGTAACAGACAGAAAAGCGCAAATCGTCTTTTACTAACACAAAATCAGCTAAAGCAGCCCAAAGGGTGGCGTCATCCGAATGGAACTTCCCCTTTATAGTGCCGTCAGACGTGTTGTACGTCACTGCGCTTTGCTAGCATTTTTTTTTTCACGATCGTGTGTAGGCAAGGCCGTTTTAATGATGAAGTTGAAAAAAAAATCGTTTTTTTCTAGAGCCTGAAAAACATTGTTTTTTTACAACCCGAAAAATTATCGTGTGTACGCGGCATTACAGCTGCGGTACGACTGATCTTATCCTGCTATCACCGAATTGACCTTCACATTTTCCGTAAGTGCTTAAAACTACACATTCGCCACAGATTTCCACCATAAAGCCAACTTTACACCTATCAATTTTCAGTTATTTTTAGGTACTTTTGAGCCACCAGGAATCACAATAACAGTAATCACAATAATTGCAGCAAATCACCAAAAACTAGGCAAGTTACCTCTCATGTTTTCGAAGGACCACCATTATACAGTCAGTTGTGAAGTTGAAACTGGGCATTACGTTTACAATTTTTTTTAGGTTCAGTTGAAATGAGGGGGGGGGGGCAAACTATTATTTAACACCATTTAACACAGAGTATGCAGGCAAATGGCACGTTTTTGCTACGGCCCCAGTTACACGGACCACAAGGATATATTATGCAAAAAATTATTGGCTTACCATATTTTTCCTTTTAATTTGCCCTTTCTAAACAAAAAATGCAATAATATAGACTTTAAATAATAATGTTATTGCAGCAGGAGCATACCACTTTTGATAGTAAAATAGTCAATCTTATATAGAGATGTACACATCGGATCAAAGAGAGGGACAACTAAGGTTGCACAAGAGGGAGGGATTCAGCCTCAAAAGAGGGACAGTCCCGTCAAATAGAGGACAGTTGGAAGTCAAATACTATCTGATTTTTTTTATTTTGCTGCGATTGATATGGGCAATTTTTATTTCATCTTCTTGTGGTTAATCAAAACCCCAATTTTATATCTTTGATCACTATTAAACTGCCACGTGTGTGGCTATCCTAAAGCCCTATACACACAGGCTGAATATCGGACGGTTTCTATTAATTCAGCCTGTGTGTATGGCAGCCGGTGTGGCAGAAGATGGCCTAACATCTGTCAAAGGGGCATGACCCAAAAAGGTCTGCCGATCGGCTCCCAATCGGTGCTCTCAACCTATGACTAAGAGCGCTGACCACCTGCCACAACACAATAGCTCAGAGGGGAGGTTGTTGTACTAACATTGGATTTTTTTTTTTTCATTCAGCCCACTGGGTTAAGATTGACCCCCTCCCCCCCCTAAAAACATCTGGTAGGTGGATTTAGTTTGAATACAAAGGGGCAGATTCTCGTAGATCGCCGCATCTCTGCGGCGGCGTAACGTATCTCATTTACGTTACGCCGCCACAAGTTTTACGGGCAAGTGCTTGATTCACAAAGCACTTGCCTGTAAAGTTGCGGCGGTGTAGCGTAAATCCCCCGGCGCAAGCCCGCCTAATTCAAATGATCCGGGTAGGGGGCGTGGATCATTTAAATTAGGCGCCGTCCCTAAAATTTCCCGATGTGCATTGCGCTAAATGATGTCGCAAGGACGTCATTGGTTTCGACGTGAACGTAAATGGCGTCCAGCCCTATTCACGGACGACTTACTCAAACGACGTAATTTTTTTAATTTCGACGCGGGAATGACGGCCATACTTAACATTGGTTGCCCCTCATATAGCAGGGGCAAATTTACACGTCGCAAATCTAACGTAAACGTCGTATCTTCACTGCGTCGACTGCGCGTACGTTCGGGAATTCGCGTATTTTGCTAATTTGCATACTCGATCGGGAAAACGACAGAGGCGACACCTAGCGGCGAAAAAAAAAATTGCATTTAAGATCCGACAGCGTAAGAGCCTTACGCCTGTCGGATCTAATGGTTATCTATGCGTAACTGATTCTAAGAATAGATACGACGGCCCAGATTAGGACTTACGACGGCGCACATGGCGTTGCGCCGTCGTAAGCCCTTTCAGAATCTGGGCCAAAGTACTTTTTACTTGGCTTGATAAGCTTTTATAGGGCAAGAGAACGGTAGCACGGACGGAAGCATTGCTCCAAACAGGCACATGTATTTTTCCCTGTGTATGTACATTTGTGCAGCTTATTTCAAAAGTAGCCTTGTTTTCTATAGCTAATTGGCTTATATGCCCAAGACTGCCAGTGTTGCTCACCCACTTAGATATTTTCCTTTTATTTTCACATTGTCTACATTAATTCTGCGGTGAGAATCTTTCTATTTATGTATTAATTGGAAAAAAGTACCCTCGCTAAATTGTTCAGCATATCACAGTTGAATAAACCTTATTAGATGTGGATTTACTGGTAGTTAATATTCCAGCCTTTATTGGCAAATAATTGTACACTACTGTGTCTAAGCAAAATTCAGAGTACAGTGAGAATGCACTTAAATGATGTAAACACGGATGTATTGTGAATTATTGGTAACCATGCATCATCAGTGGAAAGAAATTAGTACCTACTTAGTGTCCTATTCATACTCATTCACAGTATGTGTGTGTGTTGTCATTTACATTGTTTTCCCCTAGGAATCAATATCTAAAGACATAAAGGTTGATTTGCTTAAGGCAAACAGGCTGTTCACTTTACAAGGGAATTTTTCCTTAGCATAGTGATTGAGGTGAAGCTCTGCTGACTTCAATCATCCAATCATGTGCAAGCAAAAGTCAAATATTTTACATTTTCCTTGAACGTGGTTGGGTACTCTGTGCAATGTGAGATTTTACCACATTACTAGGCTAGCAGAATATTCATTTGCAAAGCAAACCTATAAATCAGCCCCATGGAGTGCAGTCTGAAATTGGATGTGATTTTCAATTTTGAAGGTGGATTATGGCAAGTTATATTATAATTTCTACAGTTTTGGGGATGCCAATAATGTCAAAAAAATTAAATGTCATTATTGGTATAGTTATAGCGGCATTCCGGACGAAATATGAATTTTAAGATAAAAAATACCCCTTAAATACTCAGCCACAGCCATACCAAGCTCAGCGAGATTTTCAATAGACCCCAATGTTAAATGTCACTGGAGCCGTGCAATGCCAAGCTGGCCAAGGATTTCCATAGACTCCATGCCAAGCTGACCAAGATCTCCCAGGTAAGTGAATATAAAAAATAAATTTATAAATTGCCAGTTCATTTTAAGGATGCACATTAGTGCTGCATGGTGAGGAGCGTAAAATGTGGGTGGAACTCCGCTTTAACCTCTCCCCAATGTATCCTACACTCCATTCTCAAAACTTTTGCTTGGGTATGGCTAAAATCAAGAGCATTTTGGGGCAAATATATGAGCTGGCGTTCCCTTTTTAGAACCCAAATATATAACCCTGCATATTCTGGTTGGGTGTCTTCACGCACCTACAGTCAGGCCGCGTACACACGATCGGTTAAACCGATGAGAACGGTCTGATGGACCGTTTTCATCGGTCCAAACCGATCATGTGTGGGCGCCATCGGTTATTTATCCATCGGTTAAAGAAAAAGCCAACTTGTTTTAAATTTAACCCATGGATTCCTAACCGATAGAAAAAAAACGATCGTTAGTAGGCACAACCATCGGTTAAAAATCCACGCATGCTCAGAATCAAGTCGACGCATGCTTGGAAGCATTGAACTTCGTTTTTTTCAGCACGTCATGTTTTTTACGTGACCGCATTCTGATACAATCGTTTTTTTAACCAATGGTGTGTAGGCACGACTGACCATCGGTCAGCTTCATTGGTTAACCGATGAAAACGGTCCATCAGACTGTTCTCATCGGATGGACCGATCGTGTGTACAGGGCTTAAGATGTCAAAGGCATGTGTCCAAGAAAATTACAATAATGAATAAGGGATGTACAGGCATACCCCGCTTTAAGTACACTCACTTTACATACACTCGCGAGTAAGGACATACCCGCGAGTGTATGTAAAGTGCCTTACAAGCACTGTACAGACATTTTGCAGCCGCAGTAGAAGGAGCTGAAGCTCAGAGAGCATAGCCCGCCCTGTTCCAGTGTGCCCCTGACACCCCCACTACAGCCCCTGAGACCTTAACTACAGCTCCTAACACCCCCACTACACCCCCTGACCCCCCACTACACCCTATAAGTGAAAAGGGGTATTGTTTCACTTTAAGTACATTTTTGTTTTACATACATGCTCTGGTCCCATTGTGTACTTAAAAGTGGGGTATGCCTGTATTTTAATGTCTGTCAACCCTTCATACATGCTCTAGAGTCAGAATGTCCCTCCTGGTAGTGAAAGTCCAGGTCATAAAATGTAGTCATTTTCCACAATGGCCATTACTGTTTCCATAGTATTATTTGGGCCCAGATTTATTTTCACCCCATACTTCCATGCTACTATAGGAGGCATCATTTGGCAAGATGGTTTTTCATTGAAAGTTAGGTCGGACTCCAATCTTGCTGGGGATATGGCCGTTCTTGGTCACTGAACCCCTTAAAAAATATATATTTGGTTTTGCTTAGGTTCTTTTCAAAACATGATCAGAGATCTTCATCAAATGCTAATAAAACAAGAGACAAAGCATAGGGAGTGTTATTTCTCTGTATTTTCAGCATGTTTCCTTTCATACCCTGTTCTATGTCCCTCATTACAGCAAGCATTTTCAGTTGTTTTCAAGCTTAAAGTTTATTCCTTTATTTATTTTACGATGTGTTGCTGCAGACATTTTGTGTAGTACATGGAGACTTCTAAGTTTGTCTGGCGAAATGTCAAACAAATTGAAACATGTACAGGAAAATAAATAGGCAATAAGTAAATGATTGCTTTTACATTAGGAAAATTAATTCTTTGTAGCTTGATAACCTGTGGGAGTTGTCTGGCTTGTTAACAATTTAAATGTTATGATCCAACAATGCCGCACAAGACATTGCTCCTACCTGAAAATAATAGATGGTATTTCTAAATGTTATTTTTAGACGGAAAGTCATTTATGAGCAGAGTTGTCTAACCAAGATTTGGGCAATGTAGTGAACTGTGTATTTTTCTGTATTACATGAAATTGCTGGTGTCTGTCTGGGGGCAGCAGTGACATATCAGCAAGTTCTATCCGCAGCTCTAAATCCAGAGAAGGAACTTGTTCAAATAAAAAGAGATTTAGATTCTGCTGTGTCCCTCGGTGTTGCAAGATTTTATGACTGTACCAATGTTCTAATTTGTCTAGACCAAAATATCATTAACTAATTTTTACACTGGTTGCAGAATAATCAGGATGTAAAGGTTGATTTGTATTCATTGTTGCTGCCCCTTGTAAGGTAGGGTGACCAGACATCCCCAGTTTCAGGGGACAGTCCCTGGATGGAGAACAATGTCCCCGGACCAGGGCTGGACTGGGACAAAAATTTGGCCCTGCACTTCATCCAGACCGGCCCACTTTAATTCAATAAAATGCCCCCACCCCCCGAAAAATCACGCCCACCAAAAGGCCCCTACATCCATTATTGTATATCATGAGAGGGTGAGAGAGAGAAGAATGAGAGAGAGGGAGGAGGGAAAGGGGGTGAGAGGGGGTGGGTGAGAGAGGGGGGTGAGTGTAAGAAAAAGAGAGGGGGTGAGTGTAGTACCCCTTTTTACACTGAGGCATTTTTTAGGTGCTTTTGGGCGCCTGTAAAGCGACTGAAAAACACATCCGCTGCAGTCCCAGTGTAAAAGCCTGAGTGCTTTCACACTGGGGCGCTGCCAGGGCGTTAAAAAAGTCCTCCAAGCTGCATCTCTGTTTTAAAAAACGGCCCACTGAGCCATCGGCCCACCGGGAAACTCCCTGTAGTCCCTATGGCCAGTCCATCCCTGCCCCGGACCAAGTCTGTCCCCAGTTTTGTCTCCAGATTGGATTTGAACAGGGACTGGGGCAATTTCAAAGACAGTCAGTACAAAATTAATAAAAAAAAAATGAATTACACACCCTGATCCTCGGCTCCTACTAGCTTAGGGGGGGTCTATTTTTTCCATTATATGAGCCCCTTTCTGGTGATCATGTGCTGGTCGGAGCGGTGGAAAAATTCTTCAGTTTCGTGTGCATGCCCATTCAGCTCCGCTCACATGTTCTTCTGCCTTAGCTCAAGTCCCAGCCAGTCACCTGCCTGCTTATCTCCTTGCCTTCCCTGGCAGAGTGATCTTCCTCTGCTCCCCACCGAGTAGTAGCCGGGGCCCACAGAGTAAGACTTGAGAGGCTCTGAGGTGGGCGGCGGCGACGACAGGCAGAGAGTCACTGACTGCCGCCATTAGTAGTGAAAAAAAAAAATATGTCCCCGGATTTCATATTATAAATCTGGTCACCTCATTGTAAGGGCCTGTTCATCCCATCATACTGTGGTACACTTTTAAAATGTACCCATTACCACAAAACAAGATACAGGCGTTGGTGCACTGTGGTGCCATTCATTTCAAATGACATCCCTACATACCTCCAAAATGCACCTGTGATGGAATTTACTGCATGAAGTGTGTGCATTGTGGCACATGGCATTGTAACATTGTATTTTGTCTAGCTTCATAAATTTTTACAGACCTGGGTCACACATACAGTAAATGCATGCGAGAACTGAATTCCTCGAAACATAACAACTAAGGAACTGCAATTCTGAAATGCAAAAGTCAGCAATAATAGTCTACTAAATTCCCTTTTGGCAGGTATACTTAAAAGGGTCAGTCCATCCAAAATTCATATTTTAGTTATAGGGGTACCCTACCAGGTTGAGTCAACCTCTGACCTATTTTATATATTGGATATGCCAATAGCGAGATCTCCCTGCCATAATTATCAACTAAATTCCACCTGGGAGTTTTGGATATTTTTACCCCCCTTTGTGTGTTCCAGCTCCTCGTCTTACATTATTTTATAGTATAAAATAAAATAAATACATATCCACCTGGGATGGAGGGAGCTCCTCCTAATGGGCACATAAGGTGTGAAGACCCAGGAATTAGGGTGACCTCTGGCTTCGACAGCCAGACTCCATTGTCAGAATACACTGGTCAGCAGATGCAGCTGGGTGATTACGATTTTTTTTTCTACAAGCATGTTCGAAAAAAGTCGATTTTAACTTCTTTCAAACCGGTATGGCCACACATGGATCGAAGTTTGGCCAGTCCCTGCTGAAAAATCTGAATTTCGATCCATCTATGGCCAGCTTTTGTGTAGTGAGATCTCACCAGTAGAGTCTTCTACAAGGGTTTGAGCTGATGCCTTGTGGGTGTATGCCAGGACAGAAGCTGTTGTATGTAAACCATTGTCACAGGAGTCTCTGTGGGATAGACGTTAGCAGTGTCCAGACAAAACTTAAAGTTTTGGGTGGAGTGTATCTTTAAAGCGGAGGTTCACACAAAAAGTGAACCTCGGCTTTCCAGAACCCCCCCCCCCCCTCCTGTGTCATGTCACATTTGGCATCTTTCAGGGGGGAGTCATGCCCCTTCCCAGCCCCCCCCCCGGTGTCTTCTGGGAAACACACTGGTCCCAGGAAACAGCAGGGACCAGTAAGGGCAGGAAGTGAAGCCACAACACCAGCAGTAGGGAACCAGGAAGAGAAGCCGCAACGCTTCACTTCCTAAATTCCCTCACTGAGGATGGCGGCAGGGGCAGCTGAGATTGCTCGGCTTCAGCTGCCGACATTGCTGGCACCCTGGACAGGTAAGTGCCCATTTATTAAAAGTCAGCAGCTGCTGTTTTGCAGCTGCTGGCTTTTAATATTTTTTTTTAGGCGGACTTCCGCTTTAATTCTGGTTTTCATTAATGGATGATTATAGACTTAAAGGCAATTATGGCTAACATAGAAGGAGCATTTTACTTTTATAAAGTCTGGCTATTAAAGGCAAGGATATTTGAAATACTACTACTGTTGTTGTTATTGGTTTCCTGTCATTGTCATTCTTGTATTCAATACTTGCAAGAGCATAGCCTAAAAATGGTCTGAGGGGACCCTAACTGATATCTGACTCTAATATTAATAAAATGTGAAGAGTATGTATAGAGTCAATTTACTGATTGTTAAGCTCTAGAGGACTAATAGGTTACCCAATCCATCTAATGCTAAACAGTCCTTGAATCATTCATCTGCTCAGATGTTGGTGTTGAATCATTCTGATTGTTTATTAGTCATAGCAGCCTATCCATTCTGGACAGCTAAACAGCACGGACATGCATCTCTTAAATTAGTTTTCAAACAATCATAAGAGACATTCCAGATACAACAATGGAATTGTTTGTTTTCCAGTCCACTGTTTAATTATAGTTAAAACACAGATCTAATGCCGCGTACACACGATCAGGTCGTCTGATGAAAACGGTCTGATGGACCGTTTTCATCAGACAAACCGATCGTGTGTGGGCCCCATTGTTTTTTTATCCATCGGTGAAAAAACTAGGAACTTGTTTTAAAATTATCTGATGGTTAAAAAAACGATAGAAAAAAACGATCGTCTGTGGGAACGTCCATCGGTTAAAAATCCATACATGCAAGTCGACGCATGCTTGGAAGCATTGAACTTCATTTTTCTCAGCATGTCGGTGTGTTTTACGTCACCGCGTTCTGACACGATCAGTTTTTTAATTGATGGTGTGTAGGCAAGATTGTTAAAAGTCAGCTTCATCGGATATCTGATGAAAAAATCCATCAGACCGTTTTCATCGGATGAACCGATCGTGTGTACAGGGCATTAGACATATTGATGACAGACCTTGGCACCTAGGATTTGTAAGATCTTCTCCCAGGAATGACTATTAAGAACATATAAATGCCCCTGCGTGCTTTAACAGGAATAGCCATGCTCCATTTTTTGGTATAGAGCATTGTGATGTCTAATCATGTCTTATCCCCCCCAGCCAGCATTTACATCTTGACAAGTTTGCATTATGTGCAATGTATATATGTGCTAGTCTTATTCTTTCGGAAACCACAACTGGATAGTGCAGTGGAATGTGATCTGTTTTATTTGCTTTCCCTCAGGATAACATCAGTGTACTGTAATACATCACTCTCTACTTACCAGAGGTCATGTTTGAGAGGTATGGGTGAAAATTCTACAGTGAGTGCTACTTCACACACAGGGAGCTGGCAGTAAAATGCTCTCCCTGAGATACATAAATGGTCTCGGACATCCAGAGTAATTTCCAGCCCAGCCATTTTCATTACTTCCCCTTGACCATCACTACGAGACGATCAAGCTGCAATAAATACAGGCATACCCCGCTTTAAGTACACTCACTTTACATACACTCGCGAGTAAGGACATACCTGCGAGTGTATGTAAAGTGCCTTACAAGTACTGTACAGACATTTTGCAGTCGCAGTAGAAGGAGCTGAAGCTCAGAGAGCATAGCCCGCCCTGTTCCAGTGTGCCCCTGACACCCCCACTAGAGCCCCTGAGACCTCAACTACAGCTCCTGACACCCCCACTACACCCTAGAAGTGAAAAAATTTATTGTTTCACTTTAAGTACATTTTCGTTTTACATACATGCTCTGGTCCCATTGTGTACTTAAAAGTGGGGTATGCCTGTATGTTGCTTTTTCAAATAATTATTGAATTCATTATTTATAAACAAATATATATATATATAACCGGAATGGGAAATAGAAGAATGGCGGATATTAAGCCTGTATGATAAAGCAATTCTGCCAATTCATGATGAAATGTAATCATTTTGTGATTAAAGTACCTCTCGGGTCGCAGCCTTGTGGGTCATGAAATGGCTTCACCCCCAAATGTCCATTATGTTTTTATACTAAAATATGGTCAGCTTATATCGGCCATTCTCAATCATGGTTTTGTGGAATCCTGGGGTTCCTCCAGAGCAGGGATATGCAATTAGCGGACCTCCAGCTGTTGCAGAACTACAAGTCCCATGAGGCATAGCAAGACTCTGACAGCCACAAGCATGACACCCATCACCAGAGGCATGATGGGACTTGTAGTTTTGCAACAGATTGAGGTCCGCTAATTGCATATCCCTGCTCCAGAGGTTGCTAGGGATTCCTTGAACTGTTTGTGATCGGGTCTGCTAAAAAGCAAAAAAACAGACGGGTATTCTTCCGTTCAGGTGAAGCAGAGCAGAGGTAGTCTGTAAATGGACAGCAGAGTTTTCTATCTCCCAGCCACCCATAGAGCAGAACGGGCTCTGTCCATATCCATTCTGCAAAAACTGAACAAACACAGATGTGTCATCTGCCTGCTCTGCTCCAATCAGCATGGGATCTGTGAGCTAATCCACCCGCTGTTCAGAATTGAATCCTCCTTTATGTGAAAAGGGTCTTAAAATGTTAGTTCACATTTTTAAACTAACCCTATGCACCAGGGGTCAAGTCCTGGGGAAAAAAGTGTGGGAACTCCCACCCAAGATCCACTCCCCCTACCAAAAAAAATAATTATACGCTCATATGCATAATTACTAAGCCGCATGTTTTTTTGTTTTTTTTGATCCACTGTATCCTTTATGTTACTGGCCGCTTCCTGTATATGGATTTATCGGGTAGTGTGCGGGTATTCCGTCACTTCCTAGATGTCGCAATGTCTCCTGGGAGCTTTTGTCATTGTTCCCAGGAGACATTGCGGAGGTTTGCCGCGGGATTTAGAAAGAAGCAAGTAACATAAAGGATTACTAAGGTTCGCCTGCCCCTGACAGTGACTCGAGCTGGGCATCGCCACTTAGTGAAGGATTGGCTCGGGCGGCTCGGCTGCTCTAGTCCTGCAAAGGCAACTGAGTTCCTGCTGTGAAAAAAGTACAGGAACTCCGTTCCCACGCATTCCCGCAGGACTTGAGCCCTGCTTTGCACCCACCCCACATCCCCCACCCTTGATTCTAGCTGTACTTACCTCCTGTGGGTATGTGCCAGTGCTAACCAATCAGAAGCTCTCTGAGCCGTCCCAGGAAGCCTTGCAGGGTAAAGAGGGAGAAGGGAGGAAATTTTAAATCCCTGGACTGCTACACATGCTGCATGGGCACTGACAGCACATCATCCATAGAGGTAAGTACAGTAGGAACCAGTGGGTGGGGAGGGTGTAGGCTGTTATTTCACCTATTCGTCTCTTCTGAAAATGTGAACTAAAACTTTGAGGATGGTATTCTGGCCACCACTGTGCTAGTGCCTTTTTTCTTCTGACCACCATTGTTGGGGGCATATTTCCCATTGACCCCTGATTCATTTATTTTAGTAAGGGTTCACCAAGAGGTTAGGAAAATTTTGGCTTATAAAGTACACATTTCATAGTTTTCTAACAGATCCCTCAATGCAAACAAATGGTCAAAACTAGACTGAGTTGATGAAGTTTACCATTTCTAAATAAACATAAAAACCGGACAGTAATCTGGATGTTAAATGCAACAGGAATCTACAGTGGCACTTTAAAGAATAAACATTGTGAGCATTTATATTTTAATTGTGCACATTTTATAGCTCTTCATTGAATATACTGTTCATGTTTAATATGCTGGTGTTATTGCCTTTCTCTATTCATTGGAGAGCCAATATAAACATGAAAAAAAACAACAAAGCATTGCTTTCTCGGGCATCAGAGAAAAGCAAGTCTTCTTTTACATTTTGTGTTTGTTTTTTTATGGAAAGGGTGCCGCAGTCACAAATGCGTATACAAGCTTTTGAGAAAGGCTGTCACTACCTATTATAGTCTACTGGTTGTGCACAGCTGTCGTCTTCCTTTATCAAGTGGTGGCATTGTGTGACAGAGATACAGCCTCGCTATAGGCTCTCTGATTGCTGGGCTATGATGGAATAGTTGCTCTGCAAGAATATCAGCTTGACTTGCCTGCAGACTGCTCTGCACCTGAGCATCCGAAGCTTATGTAAAGAATATGGATAAAAAGATATACAATGTCTTTGCTGTAGTGCTTTGATTTAGGAAGTCTGTATTTATTATATTTATATATACACCATGATTCTTAATGGGAAACCTGTTGGCTTCGCTACCGATAAGAAAATAGCACAGATAGCAGTCTTTCCCGATACAATGGCATCCATGAAACAAGGACAGAACAGGTCACACTAGGTGCGGCTGTACAATCTTCAACTCTTGTTTTGATACTGGAGGCCTCATCAGCTTTCTATTGGATAACCCAGGATTTAAATTACAGACCAGGGGGCAGATCCACAAAGATCTGCCCCGGCGCAGCGTATCTGAGATACGCTACGCTGCCGGAACTTACTTTTGTTAGGTTCGAATCCAGAAAGAATTTGCGCCGTAAGTTACGGCGGCGTAGTCTATCTCTCGCTGCGCAACGGCGCGTAATTCAAATCGGCGAGTAGGGGGCGTGTTTCATTTAAATGAAGCGCGTCCCCGCCCCTAACGAACTGCGCATGCTCCGTTCCTAAATTTCCCGCCGTGCATTGCGCTAATTGACGTTGCAAGGACGTCATTGTTTTGACGTGGACGTAAATTACGTCCAGCCCGATTCACGGACGACTTACGCAGACGAAATACAATTTTTAAAATTATACGCGGGAACGACGGCCATACTTAATATTGCGTACGCCACCAAATAGCAGCTTTAACTATACGCCGAAAAAAGCCAACTAGAGACGACGTAAAAAAATGCGACGGCCGCTCGTACGTTCGTGGATCGTCGGAAATAGCTAATTTGCATACTCGACGTGGAAAACAACGAGAACGCCACCCAGCGGACGCGGAAGAATTGCATCTAAGGTCCGAAGGCGTACGAAGACGTACGCCTGTCGGATCTAACCCAGATGCCGTCGTATCTTGTTTTGAGGATTCAAAACAAAGATACGACGCAGGAAATTTGAAAGTACGCCGGCGTACTCTCTTTGTGGATCTGCCCCCAGGTATTGGGTCCACTGAGTTTAATTTTTTTTATTTATTTTTATTGAAATTGTCATGATAAAGTTACAAACATTAAAACAGTCAACAGCCAGCACTACAATACTCCAGCACCAGTGAACAATGCAGCCCCAGACCATACCAAAGACAAGTTTCTTGTAAGGAAAATTAAGCATTACATTTACAGAGTCAAATCACATCACCCCAGGGATACTAATACTTATTGAGCCAGGTGCTCACCAAGGCCTGCATAAATTCAGCATATTGCCCACAATATAAACCTTTAAAGTGGATGTCACAATGTAGAGAATAAGATTTACTATCATCTGTGCCCAGTCTTGCTACACATAGTTAATCCAGCTCTGAGCAATCCACTTTTACTGATCAGTGAAAATTAACAGACTTCCAGATAAAAACCTGTCTAAATAAAAAGACCTTTCCGTCCCCTTGCTTCAAGTGATAGGGTTTTTACATATCTCGTGCACTAGCTTGGACACATGCACATTCCTGGATGTTTATCATAATATGGGGGTGATCCACAGTTCATTGTGAGAGGTAATGTATGTCACTCGAAGCAAGGGGGCGGAAAGGACTTTTTATTTAGACATGTTTTTATCTGGAAGTCTGTTAATTTTTAGCTGTAGTGCTGATCAGTGGTGGTGGTGGTGGGGGAAGGCCCTGCTGTCAAAAGACAATAGTGCAGTGGGGATGATCCCTGCATTCACAGTGCTTGCGTGGATTCAGGAATCTGTGAGGCCCCGTACACACGACCGGTTTTCTCTGCAGAATTCAGCCAGAAACTCGATGGGAGGCGTATTCTGCCGAGAAAACCGGTCGTGTGTACACTTTTCGCCGAGGAAACCGACGAGGATCTCGTCGGCCCAAAAAGAGAACATGTTCTCTATTTCCTCGTTAGTCAATGGGAAAAGTTGGCTCGCCGAGATCCTCGGCGGCTTCACAAGGAACTCGACGAGCAAAACGATGTGTACGGGGCCTAAGTGTTTTTTGTTTTTTTTTGCCCGCTGGCTAAATTAAAAAAAGAAACACACTCATGTCAGAAATATTAAATATGGAGGAATATGCACAGCTGGCTATTGTATTCAGACTGCCACAGCACTTGTGGTTGCCTGAATTCCTGAGACAGTGACTGTATTGGATAAAATACAGTCACTGTTCACCCAAAAAAATTCCACCAGGCTCTTTTAATTTTGAAATCCTCTTTTGTTGAGCTGGGCAGCCCCAACAGGGCCACCCCACAGATAGAATTGTGGCCAATTCAACAGGAATCAGATGAAATTCAAGCCATGTATGACCAACTTTAAAGTTAGAGTCCTTACACACTGGGCAAAATAATGCAGGACTGTTCAATATAAGCCCCTTTAAGACTTCTATTACATGCAAAACGCTGCTTTTTGCGGGAAAAAAAGTCCCTGACCCTTTCCAAAAACGCAGAGGCACAAAAAAGCATTGATGTGAACATGTTCCATAGGAACCCATGTTAAAAAACTTCCCTGCTTTTCTGCAAAATGCACCAAAAGACACATTAGTGTGAATCGAGCCTAACAGAGAGGAGTATAAACTGGTTCCTTTTAAACTGGTCTGAATTTTGATACATGTATACCCAGCTTTTGTTTGCTGTCAGCTTGGACAACCCAGGGTGGGGAAATGGGGCCTAATTTAAGATCTTGCATATTTCCCTCCTGCATTCAGAAAACGCTCCTGGACCAGACAATTAGCATTTAGACTGATGACTTCAAATGTTATTTTCAGAAATAGAAAAACAATATAAAGGTAAGAGATATATAGGGCCAGATTCATAAAAGAGATACGACGGCGTATCTCCTGATATGCCGTCGTATCTCTGAGATACGACGGTCGTATCTATGCGCCTGATTCATAGAATCAGGTTACGCATAGGTCTCCTTAAGATCCGACAGGTGTAAGTGACTTACACCGTCGGATCTTAGGCTGCAATTCTAGGCCGGCCGCTAGGTGGCGATTCCATTGCGGTTGGCGTAGAATATGCAAATGAGTCGTTACGCCGATTCACAAACGTACGCTTTGCCCGTCGCTGTAAATTTACGCCGTTTCCGTAGAGATACGCGTCGTAAAGATAAAGCTGCCCTCTAGGTGGTCTAGCCAATGTTAAGTATGGCCGTTGTTCCCGCGTCGAAATTTGAAATTTCACATCGTTTGCGTAAGTCGTCCATGAATGGCGCTGGACGCCATTTACGTTAACGTCGAAACCAATAACGTCCTTGCGACGTCATTTAGCGCAATGCACGTTGGGAAATTTTAGGAACGGAGCATGCGCAGTAAGTTGGGCGTGGGAACGAGCCTAATTTAAATGGTCCCCGCCCCATTTAAATTAGGCGGGCTTGCGCCGGGCGGATTTACGCTACGCCGCCGCAACTTTACAGGCAAGTGCTTTGTGAATCAAGCACTTGCCTGTGAAATTTGCGGCGGTGTAACGTAAATGTAATACGTTACGCCGCCGCAGAGTAAGCCGATTCTACCTGAACCTGGCCCATAAATTTTAATACCGTTGATCCAGATGTTCATATCCTGATACCAGATATAGCAAATTTGGAATGCACGTGAAGCTATTTAAAGTAGTGTACTGCTCCTTAGGCAGTCCTAACTAGAAGTTAATTTGGCCTTGTATGATAGCAGTGCCGCTGGAGATTGTCTAATTTTGCTTTTCACATGAATACAATCCTTTTTGATAAAGTGATTAAGCACACAGAGAGGATTATTTTGTGTAAACTAGATAGATAGTTATAGTTTCAACCTTTAGTTGACCTCTTGCTAATGTCTCCGTGAAATTTTAGGGAAAGCGTTGACGTCATGACCCACATTGGTAGAAGGAGCCTGGCAGGTGTCCTCCTGCTGCAGTCATGGGCATAATCC